>NC_086371.1:23564269-23583532 GCF_036324505.1 Eleginops maclovinus
TAGATATGGTATATACAGGAAGCAACTGATTCTTCTGAATGTTTAATTTAGAGCCTGAAATTTCTCCAAACCTGTTGAGTATACTGAAAATATATGGTAGCGATCACAGGGGATCAGAAATGAAGAGCACAAGATCATCAGCATACAACAAGAGTTTATGTTCCTCTCCAGATATAAACACTCCTTTAAAATATGCCTCAGAACGGAGTTTAACTGCAAGGGGCTCAATAGCTACTGCGAAGAGGAAGGGCAATAGGGGGATGCCTTGCCTTGTACCACGGTGGAGTGGGAAATAATTAGATTTATCTTTGTTGGATTGCACTTGTGCCACCGGAGATGAATACAATAATTGTATCCATGATATATAGTGTTCACCTAATCCAAATTTAGCTAGGGTACAGCATAAATAGTCCCATTCCACCCGGTCGAAGGCCTTTTCGCCATCATGGGATAAAATTGTCTCAGGTTGAGGTGAAGGAGGGCATGTATAAGACACTGGATCTTAAGGATTCAACATACATGTCTGTTAAAACAGGAGTAAGATTTTTGCTAAAGGTTTTATACAATTCAACCTGGAAACACTCTGGCCCAGGATATTTGCCTGCTTGCATTGTACGAATAGCTTTTTCAATTTCAGTTGCAGTAATTTGTTCATCGAGCTGTTTCCTAGCCTCATCGCCGATAAAAATGCCTTCAATGTATCCAGCAGTTGTTAATTCCTACAGGATTCAGATTTGTAAAATTTACTATAGAAACTCTTAAAAGTGTTGTTTATTTCACCAGAGTAATGGGTCTGGTGGCTAGATTCATTTCTGATTTGAGTTATTAGTCATGAGATCTCTGAGCGCCGCGATTGGTGAGCAATAATTTTGGATTCTCTTTCGCCCTGCTCATAAACCAATCTCTTTGATTTTAAAATCATCTGTTCAGTCTGTTTCGTAGAAAGAAGATTACATTCTGTCTGTAAACATAATCTCTGTTTATCCAAATCAGGAGATGGAGAAGCAGAGTGTTGCTGATATTATATTTTGCATACTCTGGCTTTTCTGAGTATAAACAAATTTAATCATAATAAAATCTACTGGGATAAAATCCATCTCCACAACCATACTGGTAGTGAAATGTATTGTGCTGTGTAGGTGCTGTATCACTTAGTTCGGTTTCTCAGCCTGCTTGCTTTGTGGTTTTCACAGGGAAGTTGATGAGAGAGAGCTGCAAACAGCGGTGTCTACAAGCCTACTGGAACCTACAAAAGGATTATAAGGAAGGAACACAAGAACTTAGAGAGACTGCTCATATGAGTCATTTGAGTAAGAGATTCTGCTCTGACAACTAAGCTAAACTTTTACCTGTTAAGATTGTGCACGGCACAACAGAAAGTTAATGTTCAGTGGACTTTTTTTCTGTGAAGAACCCAGAGAGGGTTATTTGGTTATTATTTATTTCATTAATAGTGTTATTATTTATTTCAGAAATAGTGTTATTTATTTCATTAATAGTGTTATTATTTATTTCAGAAATAGTGTTATTATTTATTTCAGAAATAGTGTTATTATTTATTTCATTAATAGTGTTATTATTTATTTCAGAAATAGTGTTATTTATTTCATTAATAGTGTTATTATTTATTTCAGAAATAGTGTTATTTATTTCATTAATAGTGTTATTATTTATTTCCTGACTTTTTTTTCTGTGAAGATCCCGGAAAGGGTTATTAATATTTGGTTATGTGTGGCTTTCTGGAAAACAATAAATGTTTACGTTTAGGCACCCCTGCGATCGTCACATTTTTTCTGTTACAAACTGACCCCGGCCCCCATCAGAGAAAGGAAAAGTTATGTGGCCCTCACAGGAAAAAGTTTGGGGACCCCTGGTTTAGAGTATGTAGTTGTCTTAAGATAGCTGAAACCATA
Organism: Eleginops maclovinus; assembly: GCF_036324505.1. Classification (NCBI taxonomy): domain Eukaryota; kingdom Metazoa; phylum Chordata; class Actinopteri; order Perciformes; family Eleginopidae; genus Eleginops; species Eleginops maclovinus. The sequence continues at coordinate 23,566,183 of NC_086371.1, forward strand.
AGAAAAAATAACAGACTAAAAAAAACAAAAAAAGGAACAAAAAAAAGAAAGGAAAGTGAAACCCCTAAAACGCACACAAACAAGAAAACATTTGTCCCATGTCGTTCTCCCCATTTTCCCATTTCCCTACACAAACAGTGTATTTCCCAAAGCTTAACCAGCTTTACTCTAACCGCCATCAACTCAATATCTAACAACTTTTCGGTCCTCAGTTAACAGAATTTGCTTATCAATCAGTGAACTTTTTGAATCCTTATTCTATCAACTATTGATCACGTGGACAAAAAACAAAACCCAAATAACATTTATAAAATAACTAAAACAGGTATTTTACTCATAGGTAAACCCCTTCACAAATAGATTTAAGAAGTGAGGTGAGATGCTTTAAATGTATACAAATACAATCATTTAGTTGTTACTGAAGTTAAAGTCGAACTGAAGAAACAGGTGAACAAGACAGACCAAACGTGCAGTCAGAAATCTCAGGAAAATAGCCTCAAAAGCTCCCGTGAATGAGAAGACTATTTAAACGTGATAAGGAATGTGACGGGAAAATAAAGTCCCGTACATTAAACACTTTTTAGGTATCAGCAGCGTAATTCACGAGATAAATGACTAGAGGAAGATAGCACAAACAACCAGACATCCCGGCTCAGATAACGTCACTGCAGAAAGTCCATTTTTGAAAGCCGTTGCCTTATTCAGAAAGCGAATGGAGAGTGAACTGACTTACTTACATTACCGACTGCATCATCCACCACATTTTCAGTATGTGGTGAACAACTCCTCTCCTCCAGGTACCCCGCTGGACACAAACAGCACAAATGTTCACATCTATTCGGCGGTAGGATGTATCTCCATAGTGTAGTACGTCATCGCTGATTGAGGAGAGTCAAAAATCCTCGTCTCATTGCCGAAGGTGATCCACAGTCGTGCCGGGTAAAGGAGCCCGTACCTCACGTCTGCCTTGCGGAGCACTGCCTTCACCTCATTATATGCCTCTCTGCGCTTGTCCAAATCTGCACTGTAGTCGGGGAATATAAAGATCTGCCTGCCATCAATCACTAGCATCCCTTTCTGGCGTGAAATTTTCAGTATTTCCTCTTTCACTTGCAAAAGATTAACTTTACATAGGAATGAGCTTGGGCGCCCGCCGTCTTTATGTCGGGAAGTGGGTACACGGTGAACACTGTCAAGTACTGGTGCCTTCTCCAGCCCGCCCGGTCCGGTAAACAATTTGTGAAACATGTTGGAGATGAAAGTAGTGGGGTTGCCTTGCTCAACACTGTGTAACACTGCGTAAATTGCAACGTCTCCCTATTCTCCAGGTCGTCCGCTTTCATTTGTAATTTAGCATTGTCTTTAGTTAGATGAGTACTGCGGGCTTCCGGAGAGTCAATCCAGGCGGCCAGGGTGTTTAAGCCTTTCTCATGATCAGCGAGATGAATCTTACACTCATCGAGTTCAGATCTTACCGGTGCGATTGCCACCTGAATTTCTGTCTTGATCGAGTAAACTTCATCCTGAATCACTTCTTTAACAATTCTGCGGATGAGTTGCTCATTAGCCACACAGGAGTTACTGGCTAAGCTAACCGGTGACTTGTTCACCTTTGGAGGCATGATGGCTGCAAATGTATCCCAACAGCAGCTGCCAAATAGGTTAAATCTTAAACTGGGTCAAGTTTTGGTCGAGTTAGAACATCAAATTGCATTTTATGGATATGTCATCAAGTATCAGGACCTCGTGTTAGATCCGTCTACTCCATTAGACGCTCCCTAGTGGTCCTTTCCATTTATTCTAACGTTGGATCAATATCTTGGTGTTCTTTTGTTTCGTTTATATGAACATGTTGGATGTCCTTTGCCGACTTGATTCCATTGGTTTATTGGAACAACATAATAACCACTAAAATGGAAGCTAAAATGATTCTTTCATATTCAATTCTGAACGTTAGGGATGCACTAATCTATATTTTGGAGGAGATGATGTATTGTAAAATGTCACATCAAGCTAGAAACATATATTTCTGGTATATCAGCTTCTAAAGTTGTTAGTTAGTGAAAACAACTACTGAGACACCTACCTCAAAGCTCGGACTAGAACACACAGAAAATGATGGTGATTTCAGTCTCTGCTTAGATAGACATGACTTTTAAAAATTGTTACAAAGCATCCATCGTAATGCTCTGACTGCCATTTATAGAGCCATTATCAAACATGCATTCTAGAAGTATTGGATTCCTCTGATATGAAAGTGATATTTGTGAAATAAATGGTCTCACCACCATGACTTTCTTCCTTTATGTTTATTTACCGAAAAAAAACGTATCTTAAAAGAATCCCTCACTCGCTGATTGTGAGGAACTGACTGCAAAACCTGATGCCAAGTGTTCATTTTCCTGTGTTAGAGATGGAATTTGCCCTTCTCAGCACCAATGTACCTGTGTTTTATCTGCCATTGAATACGTGTGGCAGTTCAACCCGCTGAAAGAGCCACTGAACCTTGAGAGGTTTTATTAATGTGGTTACACAAGAGGAATTGAGTTTTGTGAGGTCTACAATAAAGATCTTTTTTTACACAGTTTTGCAGCCTGACAAAGCCACATTATTGGTGTTTTGTATCAGAAATATTACATTGTATGGAATATCAGCACACTATATAGAAAATCTAGACCCTGAATCACCTGCTCACTTTTCACCTAGACTCCAGTCAAGAGTCAAGGGCTGTGATAGTTGTGAATTATAAACTCATTATAGGAAGATATATATTGCTGTTCTGCCACCTCTAGGGTTCACATTTGCTTGAAATAAGGCATACATATTTTATATATAGCCTGGTTACAGAGCTAGGATTAAATGTTTCAGTGATGGAGGTGTAGTATAATATATGGCTTCACCCTTCCACCAAGTTTCTTTAAAGTCAGACCAGCAGTTTTTTTTCCTGTAAAACAGACATGACCGGAATAAATAACCTCTAAAAATGCTTTGTCAATTAAATGAATGAGCTTTTCATTTTCTGTTAACAGTCAACTATTGGGACCATTTTTTTTTTTAGAATGAGCACAATTTTCAGATGTCTGATCTCTGACTGCAGCTTGTGATTAATGGAGCATAGGCTATGGGTTGGCTCATGCTTGTTCGTAGTGGGGACAGTCTCCAATCAGCCTCCAGGTGTGTCTCATCATATTTTCCGTAACAGTGTGCCAGCTGTCAGTTAGTCAGGAGGTAAAAAATGATGTAATCTAATCAGTTGGTAAAATAAACCATCCGACAAAAAAAATGGCAGAAGTCAATTCGCTATATGCTACTTCCTCGTTTTAGATAAGCCAGCTCGGGAATTTCCGGTCAACTGTCAAAGATGTCGTTCTATACTCGCGGCTTGCAGGATTTACCTCATGTAAACATCAATGATGTTCACCGCCTAATTCAGGCAACCTCAAAGGCTTCATTAAGAAAACGTGAAAAGGGGTTTAGGCTGTACATATCCAGCTATATCCATGACTAGGGAGGTAAGTTGGCAAAAGTATAATTCTGTCTTTCTATAGGCTACGAGACAGCTAGCTAGCTAGCACTACGCTAGCGATAGCGTAACATCGGTAAACAGAATATAACTATCGTTGGCAGCATTGAAATGTATAGATATGCGTTAACATAAAGTTGTGTGTTGCTACGTCTTTGTCGTTGTTTGTTTTTTACAGGTTGTTCTCAAAGACTGTAAACCTGTGGAGCTGTGGACCCATCAATGCTGGTGTGTGGCAGGGCTTGCACTATGCAATCATATTTCCGCATTGCTTTACCAGACCTCACATTACAGCCAGCAGGGAGCAACGGCTGTCCCCCCTACTCACAGCTGCACAGGATCTGAGCAGCAGTGGCACAGACCCAGAACCCAGGTGATGTTTCCAACACTACCAGAATTATCACATTATGTCATGTAAGTCTTGTTCCTTGTTTAACTTTCAATAAGGCTGAACATACAGCATCCTTTCATACGACAATATGTGATCTTATGAACTAAACTAAACTAAACGTTATTCAAAGTAAATAAGATATTATACAACAGTCGTTTCCAGGGCTTTAAGCGTGGTCCGACGAATGAGATGGTGGTGTTGTCAGCTAGGCCCAAAGAGAGAACATTGGCCGAAGGGATCAGGTAATGTGTAGGAAAAAACTTGTCCACATACCACTGCACCACCACGACCATCCTTACCCCTTGACGACTACTGTCTGGGTCCATCAGAGTGCTATTTTGTGTAACCTATCATCAACAGCTGCATATGAATTCTCTAGCAACATCAGAGGCCATGGCGCACCACATTGAGAAAACAGCACACTGAAGGAATGGCATCTACTAAGAAAGCCGCTTGTGACTTCCTCTAGATTCAGGTAACTGTAAACTTTGTGACGTGACAGTCAGCACATTTTGTTTTTCTCGTCATTGTTGTTTGCATATGTATTGCTTATTTCTAGAGAGGTTTGCCATGTGAGAGGACAGTCCTCAGCACAGAGCCTGGCACTGAGAATTTTGCGGCCAGGCTATCAGAGTGGAGAAATGAAGAGGAGCCTCAGATGGAGTCCAAAGCAGTAGAAGAATACTGATGTGTTAAGGAGGTAAATCCCTACCCTTGTGGTTTTATCATCCAACCCGATACACCTTGGCTTGGCTCATCACCAGATGGGTTGGTGTATGACCCTAAAGCTTAACTTGTGTTTGGACTGCTGGAAGTGAAGTGCCCAAATGTGAGAAGCTATGTAGACTGTGCCTACCTTAGGGTCTCTGATGGAGTGTTACAGCTCAAGCAGTCACACAAACTACTGGCAGGTACAGGGCCAACTACTCGTCACTGGTTTGAAGTGGTGCGATTTTGTTGTCTTCGCTGAAGAGGGCATCTTCATTCAAAGAATACCCAGAGATGGGGGAGTCATAAGAACAATCAAACACAAAGTTGACTACTTGTACTTTTACTGTTATCTACCAATGCTTTTGGCTTGAAAATGTCCGTTATTAACTATATACTTCACACTGAGGGATCTGTACCTTTCCCTGTCAGTTTCACACTTTCAGTAAATAAACTTACGTTTGTTTAACTGTCAAGCTGCTCTTCTTTATGGCTCCCAAAAACATTGTGTATTTCATTGTGGTCATTACAAACAGCAGTTATGCAATACTATTTTTAAGTACTAATGAATTATAACCTCAAAACACACACACCGAGTAACACTTATAGGAAGATGTGTATTTTAATAAATTATATAACATAACAATTTCTATACATTTTAGAAAGTGAAGAAACATAAGCGAATGGCCTACTCAATTTATTTTACGTGGAAACCCTGAACTAGAATCTTCAAGACTGTCGTGGCCAGTCCTATGGACCAGACCTATGGACCAGAGGAACACTTATGTGAGAATGCTGTTCATTGACTACAGTTCAGCATTCAACACCATTGTGCCCTCCAAGCTCATCATTAAGCTCAGGGACCTTGGGCTCAACAGCGCCCTCTGTGACTGGATCATGAGCTTCCTAACGGGCAGATCCCAGGCAGTGCGGATGGGGAACATCACATCCTCCACCTTGACCCTCAACACCGGAGCCCCTCAGGGTTGTGTGCTCAGCCCTCTCCTCTACTCCCTGTTCACGCACGACTGCGTGGCCACACACAGCTCCAACACCATCATCAAGTTTGCTGACGACACGACCGTCATCGGCCTGATCACAGACGGCGACGAGACGGCGTACAGAGAGGAGGTCAGAGCCCTGACATCTTGGTGCCAGGACAACAACCTCCATCTCAACGTCAGCAAAATAAAGGAGCTGATTGTGGACTACAGGAAGAGGCAGAGAGAGGCACACACACCCATCACCATCGACGGGACTCCTGTGGAGAGAGTCAGCAGCTTCAGGTTCCTTGGGGTAAACATCAGTGAGGACCTGACATGGACACATCACACCAGGGTCATATCCAAGACGGCTCGACAGCGGCTCTTCTTCCTCCGCAGGCTGCGGAAGTTCAACATGGACTCCAGGATACTCTGCAACTTCTACAGGTGCACCATCGAGAGTATCCTGACTGGCTGCATCACCGCCTGGTATGGCAGTTGCACCGCCCTCAACCGCAAGACTCTACAGAGGGTGGTGAAAACTGCTCAGCACATCACCAGGACGGAGCTGCCATCCATGGAGGACCTCTACACCCAGCGGTGTAGGAAGAAGGCCGGTAGGATATTAAAGGACCCCAATCACCCCAGCAACAATCTGTTCTGTCTGCTACAGTCTCGCAGACGGTACCGCAGCATCCGGACCAAGACTACCAGACTCAGAGACAGTTTTATACCACAGGCTATAAGACTGCTGAACTCCTGAGCTGTGTCTACTCACATCTGTTTATAGTACACACATACATATATATATATATATATATATAGAGTATACACATCTGCCATACATATCTGTTTATAGTACACATATCTATATATTATACATATCTGCCATATACATCTGTTATACATAATATATGCATCTGTCCATACCTCCTCATTCAACAGTGTAAAGTGTTTAAATACTTTCAATGTATTCCACATATGTATATATTTCACATCCTCAAATCTTTATTGTTGATATTGTAAATATTCTTCTCTCTTTTTGCACTATTTTATTTATCTTATTTGCACCATGTATGTGGAGTTGTTGAAGGAGCACGCGACATAAGATTTTCATTGCCAACATATACGTTGTATCTGCTGTGCATATGACCAATAAAACCTTGAAACCTTGAAACCTTGAAACCTATGACAACGGCAGCAATATGCAAGGCAAAAGGCAGGGAAGACTCCTAGAACAGGCAAGACTCCTAGAACTGAACAGCAAAGCGTTGTGTGTCCTGTGTGGCAGTCACACATTAAACCTGGTGGTCGGTGATACTGCTAAGTCTTCTGTGGAATCTTTAAAGTACTTTGGATTATTGCAGAGGCTTTACAATGCGTTCAGTAGCTCCGCTCACCGCTGGGCAATTCTCCAGAAGCATGTCAGAGATTTGTCAACAATAAAGGGGAGATTTTCACACATGCAGGCCTTCTTTGACATATGGATTTCTCTACTCCACTGACTTATTGAAAAGTACAGAACAGGGAGGCAAGTTAGATGAATGCTGCTACAAACTGGAGAAGGCAATGGAGGATGTCGATGCACAGGACCTGAAGATGGAAATAATAGCTGCTGTTAGGTCCTTTCCCCCACATATCTCAACAACATGTCAGATGTTAGATTATAATGTCCTGGATATGTATCCCAATTTTAGCGTAGCTCTCAGACTTCTTCTCACTCTCCCTGTGACTGTAGCTTCAGGTGAGAGAAGCTTCTTGGCACTGAAGAGGCTGAAACCCTATTTGAGGTCCACTATGTCCCAGGACAGGCTGTACCCCCTTGCCTCCATTGCCATTGAACATGAAGTGAAGAGAACACTGGATATGTCAGTGATAGGAAGGTTTGCGGAGGCCAAAGCTCGCAGGGTTAGGCTTTAGTATGACTGATATCAACTGTGCCACAATATGAAGACTAAAGCAGAATTGATAAAGGAAGACAAAAAAAAGGCAAATATAAAATACAAAGACATTCAAGGGAAAGAGAAAACAGGGACTAAGAAGAAGATGAAGAAACAATGATAAAGAAGAGCAGGATGAATACATAAAGACATAAGCAGGATGAATACAGGGACAAAAGAAATGAAGAGAAAGAAAGTGACAAAGGAGAGATAGACATGGACATAACATTCCAGGGAGAGAGAGGCATAACACGGAAGAAGAGGGACACATGAGGAGTGAAAGAAGGAGAGCTTAAGGCAGACAACTAGAGAAGGTAATCATTTAACAGTACATTTCAATATCATCTCTGTAACTACCTGAATAACCTGCTGTTATTTTCTTTTCTGTCAGTAAAACAGAAGTCCATCATGAACTTCTACCAGAGAAGTCCTGCTGGACAACCAAGGTAATTGATGTCCATTTAAGGAGATTTAGTTTCATATTCATTTGCATGTTGTTTATAAAAACATTTAGAGTGAGTGCATTTTGTAAGACTCCTAAAATGTTGTTGTATTTATTGTGTTGTTAACTTTTAAGGTGGCGTTCCGGACACCTACACCTCAGCTATGTGTGAAAACCAGTGAGAAGTTAAAGCAACTAGTAGGACTTTCTTTCTTTGACATGTATGCAATGGAAAACATGAGCAAAAATGGATATGGATGTAACTTTTCATTTTCACAGTCAGTCAGTCAGTCAGTCAGTCAGTCAGTCAGTCAGTCAGTCAGTCAGTCAGTCAGTCAGTCAGTCAGTCAGTCAGTCAGTCAGTCAGTCTCTCTCTCTCTCTCTCTCGCTCTCTCTCTCTCTCTCGCTCTCTCTCGCCCACACGCACATATAGACCCATGTGTCTGTTGTGACTTGTTTTGAAAAATAAGTATTTGGCATTTTGACATACACTGGTGTTATATATCTGAAACTTTATTCTCTCATTCGGTTCACCCTGTCTTAATTAAGTGTAAGGTCCTATACTGATAGGTGTCTTTGAGGTGGCCCCTCCTGTTTGTTTGTTTTATGTTTGTTTTTTTGCTTTAAAAAACGCATGAAGAGGGCTTATAGTTTTGCGGAAGTTACAAGTAACGTTCCATGCATATAGCAATTGAGCACATCACTTTGTTCCAAGTTGCCGATCACACAGGTGAACTTCGACCAGCAAATCCCCTGAAGCAGCAAAACAGGAAACGTTCCTAAAATGGAAAATCCATTCTAGATAACTGAAATGATATGGGCCATAAGTTATGGCATGAATAATTCATGGGTGCTCTGCCTGTTGCCTCCTGTGTCATGTGTTGAGCTGGGGAGGACACTGGCGCTGTCTGTTCGCCGCTTCTCCAGTCAAGCCAAAATAACGTCAAGTTTTTAAGCAAACTTTTTAAATAACCTTTTACTATCCGCGCCACCGACCATTGAACCGTTCTGGATAGTTTTCAGGTAGATGCTATCGAGTAGCGGTGGCCTACCTGTTGCTGCTTGCACAACATGAATGACCATGGTCATTGCCGCTGCTACCGCGGCCGAAAAAATGTCCTCCTGGACAGCCTGTACTCAGCATTTCCCTGCCATCGTGAAGTGCACCTGGGGAGCTGAAACCACCCATCGCCGCAGAGTTGGAAGTCCTTGTAGCATCCGGGCTACGCGGCTAAAAACAACCTGCACTTCTTCCACGTCGCCGCCGGTGTTCCAGTTTAACTGGATTCCGGTTCAGCTGGTGGCGTTTGTTTACTTTTTCCACTCCTTGAGCGTCATATGACGCTGTACGAGCCGATTCATATGTGGTTGCCAGGTTCGTCATTTTCAGCTTACTTGTGTGTCTGAAGTGTGACCAGACAATATAAAATAAAAAAAACTCGGCGAAAAAACGTAAGCATCACTTCATGTAAATGTGCATGTGGCGATCGCCTACAGACAACAACACAGAATATGCTGGCCAAAAAGAAAATATATATATACAACATTCCAACTCCACCGACGGGATTCGAACCCGTACGTCTGAAAATATAAATCTCAGCCATGATTGTTGCTCATTACGCCACCGACCAGCTCAAAAGACCCCCTGCTTGAACCTTATAAGTCTTGTCAACTCTTGTCAGCTGTTTACAAATCACCGTTTAACATGGATGAAATAAACCCCACCATGTTAACTGGTGATATTCATAATATGACACAGGCAGACGCTGCCAACACAAGCCTCAAAAACGAATGCAAAAGCCATGTGTTACGGACAAACCACAAGCATGGCCATCTGAAAGGATATTGCTTTGTGTTTTAGCCTAAAAAATGTATATAGTGACCACTACAAAGCACATATCTAACGCTATGAAAGTAGCCGCTGTGAGATACGAACCCAGTCATGCTTTCAAAAAGTATTAATCCACGGCTTTCCGCTAATGGCCTGCGGTACCGTTCAGACGTTCAGAATTTTTTGTCCTGGGTGAAGTTGCTGTACAGTGATGCATGTTGTATTGTGAAGGTGGGGGGAGGGCTGAGTAGACCTGTACCAGTTAAAAGGGGGATCAGGCAGGGCTGCCCTATCTCAGGCCTATTATATAGTATTGCCACCGAGCCCCTTTTGAACAGGATTAGGAACCGGCTGAGGGGCCTGTGTATGCCAGAGTCAGCTCAGGGCCCCCCTGTGGTTGTATCAGCTTATGCTGATGATGTCAGTGTCTTTATCCAGGGTCAGCAAGACATCCAGGTGCTACAAGACGGTCTAGTTCTGTATGGTAAGGCTGCTTCAGCCAAAGTTAACTGGGAGAAGAGCGAGGCTTGTTTGGTAGGTCAGTGGGGTGTAGAGAATAGGCCCAGTCTTCCTGGTAACCTCAGGTGGGGAAACAAGGGTTTAAAGGTCCTGGGAGTTTGGTTGGGGACTGGGGACAGTGTGGCACAGAACTGGGAGGGAGTGCTGGGAAAAGTGCAAGCTAAATTATCCAAATGGAAACGGCTGCTACCCTAGCTGTCCTACAGGGGAAGAGTTCTCATAGCCAACAATCTGGTCGCCTCATCTCTGTGGCACAGACTCCAGGTACTAACCCCACCGCCGGATCTCATGAAACAACTGCAGCGGCTCCTTGTGGATTTCTTCTGGTCGGGACAGCACTGGGTGCCAGCATCGGTCCTGTACCTACTTGTGGCAGAGTGGGGGCAGGGCCTTGTGGACATCACGGCCAGGACTGCTGCTTTTCGACTACAGGCAGCTCAGCGGCTGCTGTATGGGTCGTCTCCCTGCTGGCTGGCTATGGCCCGACTGTTGCTTTGGAAGGCAGGGGGTTTTGGTTTTGATAAACACCTGTTTCTGCTCAAGGCCCCTGCATACAAGATAACTGGACTTGCACCTTTTTACAGTTCAGTCATCAGTGCTTGGAAGATCCTGAGTTTTTCAAGACCACATGACGCCCGTCCTGGGATGTGGCTGTTTGAGGAGCCAGTGTTTGATGGTGGTTTTCTTTCTGGAACCCCCTTCTCTTCGGCCACCCTAAGGAGCAGTTTCATCAAAGCAGGAGTGGTAAAACTGGGCCATTTGACAGGGATCTCTACAGAAAGACTGGCTGAAGTTACAGGTGTTCGGTCAATCCGAGTTTTGCAAAACTTGGACAAGGTGTGGCAGTCGCTGTCGCCATCCCACCGGACTTTCGCTCGGAATACAGATCTAGCTGACCAGTGGAGAAAGGGATACTAATACATCTTCCCCACCTTGAGTGTGGGTCCTGCGGTGGGGGAATGGGGAGAAGAGGAAGGTCTCCTGCTGTCCCTGAAGACTTTGACACTTGGAACTTTCAGCTCCTGCAGTGGGAAGCAGCTGTACTCTAGCTGTGTAAAGGTGCTCAACCTCAGTTCACTTGCAGGCGTCAAGGAGTCGAGGTGGACAGGTGTGTTTGGCTTGGAGTTTTCCCCTCAGGGCAGCTGGCGTATCCTGTATAAGTCTCCAGTCGAGAAACGGATGGCTGACACCCAATGGAGAATTATACATGGAGCAATTGCCACAAATAAATATAGAGCACATTTTGACCCAGGCACAAGGGGGGGCTGCCCGTACTGTTTCATGGCAGAAACATTGGAACATTTGGTAGTGTCCTGTCCCCGATTGGCTGGTGTAAAACAAATGGTACAGGAGTAGGTGGAGGGGTTAGGGGAGGTTTTCTCCATACCACTGTTTGTCCATGGCCCCAAATACACCCTGAAAAAGAGTAAATCTCTAGCTTTGTTAAATTTCTTGTTCGCTAATGCTAAATTAGCGATCTGGAAAAGTCGGAAAAATCAACTTGCTGGAGTGGGATGGACAGATGTAGTGCTCTGTCTGAGGGGGCTGGTGGCAGCGCGTCTGAGGGTGGAGCATGCATACTACAAACTGACCAATAATCTGCAGGGGTTTTTGGATGTGTGGGCTGTTGGGCAGGTTCTGTGCTCACTTGGGGAGAACAACTCTTTAGTGCTGAATTTTTAAAAGATGTAGTTTGTAATAGTGTGTGTGGTCTTTTATGGGAACAATGTTTAAATCATATTTATTTATTTATTTATTCATGAAAAACTGATGATTTTAATGGAATGTATTGTTTTTTTCTGACTTTTGTTGTGGGAAAAGACAAATAAAGTTGTTTTTAAAAATAAAAAATCTTCTTTTTCTTCTTCCAGCCCTGACAGCTAAACAAGGTGAAGTTAGTGGTTGACCTGGCATTAATATGTCTTTATTGATACTATTACTAGTGACAGCTCAGCACAGTTCACACAGGTATTACATATCGCTTCTACAGCGACCAACAGTCATTCAATCTGCCTGAAGAAAAAGAGCATGCTGTGTAATTTGTACAAACATTTACTATTTTGAGTGCCTCCTGATGCGTAGTATGTCAAAAGGCACAATAGGAACTTGGATGATACACTCATATTGATCATAAAATTTAGTTTGGAATGCTGCACACTTTTGACACTCAACGATCGCCATCTTGGCTACGTAACGAAAGTCAGACAACCATCTGTGATTGTGTTTGCTCTGTAAACACAGCTCTATACATATAAAAAGGGATTTTTTTTTTCATGTTTAGGTAGCAGACCACTGTACTGGTGTATGGTATAGAGATTCTATTGTTCATTTGATTTGGTTAATTGAGCAGTCTCTAACAATTTAGTAACTCAAACAAGTGTTGCTAGCTAGCTAGCCAGCTAACAGAAGCAATGGTTTCTTCCTGTAAGGGCACAGCTGCTGGTGATACTAGACGGTTAGGATTCACAGCACAAGTTGCGGTGTACTAAAAAATCATCAAGACACAGCAAAAGCCCACAGTGTTATTCTGCGTAATGATGGCCATTCTTATTTCTGCTTGACAGCGGTCTGTGTGTAATATGTTTTGCTAGATTATTATAACCTCAAAATTGCCAACACTGAAAAAGAGCAGAAGTGTGAGGATTTGTGCAGAGACAGTTTATTACTAAAATCCAAAATACAAGGTTGATATTGTGGAGAAAGTAAAAAAGAGTAAAGAGAGTACAGAGTACTACACAGAGGATACGAGTAGGTGGTCCTCTAATGTGGCAGGACACATTAGCTTTCACGCTGCTAAAAGAACGTTATCAGACCCCCTCCCGCTTTGGTCTGAGAGATCTGATCTCAGTGCATCCTTGAGTGTCTTTAGCTTAGCTGCCATGTGATAGAATCATTTGAGATGCACGTAAAGGCCAGCTCTCTGCCAGAGTGGGAAACAGAGAGGAAACAAAATGGCCTCTCCCTCTGAGTACCAGACTGCTGCAAATCAACAGCTTCACTCCCAATCTTTAGGCATCGGTATCGGTCGTCCAAAGCCCCAATCAGGAACTGCCTGTGCGCTCTCTCCCACCCACAAACATCTCTCTTTACCTCCAACCCCCCTTCTCTGTGTTCCACTGGAGCTCTCTCACTGGAGCTGTCTCCCCCCGGCCTCTCTCCACCCACTCTTTCTCTCTTTTCATCTCTTCCTCCATCCACCCCTCTATCCACCCCTCCATCCTCAAACTAATTGAGGCAGGTGGCCTCCTTTATTCCCTCTCTCCAAACCTCTCAGCACTGCAGTTAGCAGGCATCTCCATTACATTGTGTGTATGTGTGTGTGTGTGTGTGTGTGTGTGTGTGTGTGTGTGTGTGTGTGTGTGTGTGTGTGTGTGTGTGTGTGTGTGTGTGTGTGTGTGTGTGTGTGTGTGTGTGTGTGTGTGTGTGTGTGTGTGTGTGTCGAACATGAAAGTGAAATACTAATGGCTCTTTTCTCTTGCAGCAGTGGCCTCTCCAAATGCCACTCTTTGGGCCTCAACATGCAATTAATCAATTCAGCTTGGTAAGAGGATCTATTTATACCTAAACACACACACACACTGAAAGAGTGGCTTTCGTACACAGTTGGGAACATGGCACCCTGCAGTGTGTGTGTGCGTGTGTGTGTGTGTGTGTGTGGGGGGGGGGGGTATAGAGAGGCATAAACAAAGACGGACAGAGAAGCAGAGATGTAACCACAATGGCTCCTGTCAATTAAGGAGGAGTCATTGTTTGGCTGACAAAGTTAACAGTCTCATAATTGGCTCCCATCATGCACTGATGCATCTCAGCAGCCAGTCAGAGTGAACAAAGCACCCCGCTTCATTTACTCTCCTGCCCATGTCCTAGAGGTTCCCTCGTTCTGGCCGCAATCACATCTCTTTCTTCAGCAGTCCATTTCCTGGCAAACACAACTGAACCGCTGTGTGATCACATGGAGATGGGGTACCTAATTATACACAGTCATTAGGGATGAGATTTAAGTACAAGTACATTATTTGGACATGAAACAATTGTCTATTGCATCCAAATGTGTTCGGCAGTATTTAATGTTGTTCCCTCTCTTTTTATCTCACCATATAGGTCAACTTAATCGACCTTTTGACACGTACGTAATCTAGGGATCTGCTTAGAAAAACTCCTCTTTCCTCAAAGATATTGGTTCAGACATTTTATTGGTATCAAAAGTGACTAGAACTGGCCAAGTTCAACTCAAAAACACAAGATTTATGGACTACATTTTCTACTACATCATTTCTTTATACCAAGAATGAACTTTCAAGTGCACTCCAGTGATGCCATCTGTATGGCTACAGTGCAAACAGGAAGTGCAAAGTGAGATTGATTTATATTCTGCATGGTCCTCAAAAAGGTCAACATTATAGAATAAAGCACAGAGGCATTGACATTTTCAGGTTTGATTTATTAGATTGGATTGCTCGTCTTTGATAATGTTCCTTTTTTAACAGACTAGTGTAAGATAACACTGAAAGCATGTATGTTCATCTTAACACATGATTTTGTTTTAAAGCAAGGCTTTACAAAACTGAGTGAGATTTGAGAGCTTTTCAGATTTATGATTTATTAACAGCTTTCTTATTTTTTATCACAGCATATTTTCATGTGTCCCTTCTATGTGAGCAGAGCATCATCATGGGTATGAATGTGCTGGTTCAAACAATTTTCACAGTTTTAGTGGGTCCTCCAAATATCTAGACTGGTCATAGTAGGAAATGTACATGTGTTTCTAAATTGATGATGCTCCTTTTAGCTACAACAGTGTGTTACTGAGGCAGCGTGACCAATAGCAGGACCCTAAAGATCGATTCAAAAAATGATTTGATTTCCTTCTTCAACAAACTGCTGTAATATCTTGAAGCTGAAGTAGCTCTTAGTTACTGGATTTCCTCCACAGATAAGGTTGTATATTATCTCCATCCATATGTCTTTCCTGTTTTCCGACAGAGCACAATTGTATTCTCGAAACATATTGTTAGTACAAGTGGTTCTTGAGCTCATGACCTCTTCAAACCTCTCATCTCTCACTGCACCTGTGTGTTAAGATCTGTTTATTTTGAAATGTATTCCCTCTTGTGTCTTGTCTAGTTTTACTGCCTGTCTTTAGTTTCCCTTCTGTGTCTGATTGTCTGATTGTGTTCACCTGTTGCCCCTGTGTTTCACCTCCCCTCCCCAGCTGTGTCCTGTGATCACCCTTCTCTGTATTTAGTCGTGTCTTCCCTTTGTGTTCCTTGTTGTGTCGTTGTCATTCCCATGCTTGTCGTTCCTGTATCTAGTCCAGTCTGTTCGTTCTGCCTGTCTGCCCTCCCGTGACTCCAAAGTCTTCCCGGTTTGTTTGCTATTTTACTTTTGTTTCACCTCGCCTGCCCTTGCAGTGCCTTTATGTTTTGTATGTATAGCTTTCAGTTAATAAAGCTTGCTTTGTGTTAGACCTCCTTCCTTGCCTCCTCTGCTTTCACTGTGTTTGGTTCCATTTTCTACCAAACCTTGACACTATGTATGTGAGGTTGTGTCCCCACTCTTCTTTTTCAATATTAACCAATAAATCCTTATTTTATTATTAATAACAATGTTGCTTTCTCCCACTGTCCAATGGCTATATGTGTACAGTGCCTTTAGATGAGATCTGCAATAATTAACAAGATTGTTTTCAACCATCATAAAACACAGGAATGGAAGTAGTAGTTAAGTGGAAAAGAAATTCAGGCCGATATACGTGAACCACTTTTCCACAACCTAGTTTTGATGCGTTTTTACAAGCATATTTCTGAATTGTGTGGTAATTACTGTATACATGGATTGGAGTGTTGCATTCACAATGTGTTGTAAATGTTACCTGCATGTGAAGGTGCTTAGGGGGATTCAATCTGCCCCTAGAAGTCTGTGAAATAAAGCATTTGAGGGAAACTAATGCCCCTGATAAGAAGCAACCATTTTTTGCATTTCAACCATGATATATATATATATATTTTTTTTCCAGTGTCACATATTCGAGCATGAATGTGTCCCATGCAGTCCCCCACAGATGACCCCCCCTCATTGTGTTATGTATTCATAAGTTAATAAAGAATTGAGAACATGGGTTAGCTTAAAGTCTGTGTGGTCTCCTGACACTCTCAAACTGAATGAAATGAAATAGAAATCAAAGTGGTCCAAATCGACTCCACAAAGGGTAAAACAGAAATGAATACCTCAAATGAACTGAACAAGATTTGATTATATAAATATTGGGTGTTGGATGGTAAAGAAAAAGCTATCATGTTCATGTCAGTGCATTTGTCTCCACATAGAGGAAAGCCATTTGGCGATAAACATGTCTATAATTAAATCTTACAGCAGATATGATTACAGTATGTGATTGCTTTGAAATCACTCAGCTCCTTGCTCCAGGTTATTTCCACATTTCATACATAAATACATATTAATAGAATGTGAGCATGCATGCAAAGCCAGACCATAACTACCACTCCAACATACTTTCACAACTAGTGCTACTACTACCACTACCACTACCACTACCACTACTACCACTACCACTACCACTACCACTACTACTAATACTACTACTACTTCTACTAACACTACTACTACTACCACTACCACTACCACTACTACCACTACCACTACCACTACCACTACTACTAATACTACTTCTACTAACACTACTACTACTACTACCACTACCACTACTACCACTACCACTACCACTACTACTAATACTACTACTACTTCTACTAACACTACTACTACTACTACCACTACCACTACCACTACCACCACTACCACTACCACTATTACTAATACTACTACTACTTCTACTAACACTACTACTACTACCACTACCACTACTACCACTACCACTACCACTACTACTAATACTACTACTACTTCTACTACCACTACTACTACTACTACCACTACCACCACTACCACTACCACTATTACTAATACTACTACTACTTCTACTAACACTACTA